>NW_027507712.1:550820-595958 GCF_037356315.1 Lithobates pipiens | reverse complement strand
CTCTCTTCACTACTCTCTCTCTCTCATCTCTCTCTCCTACTCACTTTCTCTCACCTCTCATCTCTCTTCCACCTCCTCCTCCTCCACTCCCCCATCTCCCCTCTCTTTCCTTTATTCTTCCTCTCATAACTTTCCACTCTCCCTCTCCTCTCTCTCTCTTTCTCTCTCTCTTATCTCTCTCTCTCTCTTTCTCACTCTCACACCTCCCTTCTCTCTCTCTCTTTCCCACCCTGTCTCTCTCCTCTGTTTCATCTCTCTCCTCTCTCCTCTGTCTCTCGTGCTCCTCCTTACTCCTCCCTCCTCCTCCTCCTCCCCCCTCCCCCCTCTTTCCTTATTCTTCCCTCTCTCTCCCTCTCCTCTCTCTCTCTCCCTCTCTCTCTCTCTCTCTCTCTCTCTCTCTCTCTCTCTCCCCTCTCTCTCTCTCCCCCTTTCCCCTCTCTCTCCTTTATTCTTCCCTCTCTTCTTCCCTCTCTTCTTCTCTCTCTCTCCCTCTCCTCTCTCTCCCTCTCCTCTCTTTCTCTCTCTCTTCTCTCCCTCTCCTCTCTCTCCTCTCCCTCTCCTCTCTTTCTCTCTCTCTCTTCTCTCTCTCTCTCTTTCTCTTCCTCTTCCTCCTCTCTTCTCTCTCTCCTCTTCTCTCCTCTCTCTCCTCTTCTCTTCTCTCCACTTCTCTCCTCTCCTCTCCTCTCCTCTCCTCTTCTCTCCTCTTCTCTCCCTCTCCTCTTCTCTTCTCTCCACTTCTCTCCTCTCCTCTCCTCTCCCTCTCCTCTCCTCTCCTCTCCTCTCCTCTCCTCTTCTCTTCTCTCCTCTCCTCTCCTCCTCTCCCCTCTCCTCTCCTCTCTTCCTCTATCCCCTCTCTCAGTGACGTGTGAATAGGGAGTGGGGGGTTGGGCCCCTCTGTACACCTTTAGGAAGGCTGTGATTGGTCGGAGGAGGGCGTTCCTCGGGCCTCCAGTGACAGAGCTGGGTACGGTGGGTGTCAGAAAAGTGGCCCTTCCATTGGCTCTGGCAATGCCTGTGCTGCCGGCAGTCTGCTGACTCTCCAGTCCCCGGGATGTTTCATCATCTTCTGCTTGTCAGGTGAGGATGGTGGACGGCGTGTACCGGACTCGCTCCCTAGGAGTGGCTGCCGAGGGTTTGCCGGATCAGTACGCGGACGGGCGAGCGGCTCGTGTCTGGCACTACTACATCGGAGACAAGAGAAGCCGGAACCGATGAATATCGCACCTGGATCATCGCCCTGCTGCAGAAACACGACTGCAAGACGGTGCTGGATGTAGCATGTGGCACAGGGTGAGCAGCAAACACCCTATAATAATGTCCAGGCTGTACACACCGACACCCCAATATCACCCACACCCCAACATTACATTGTCACCGACACCCCAATATCACCCACACCCCAACATTACATTGTCACGACACCCCAATATCACTGACACCCCAATATCACCGACACCCCAACGTGTCACCTGTCATGTGTACATACACCCCCAATATCACCCCCACCCCAACATTACATTGTCACCAACACCCCAATATCACTGACACCCCAACATTACATTGTCACGACACCCCAATATCACGACACCCCAATATCACCGACACCCCAACGTGTCACCTGTCATGTGTACATACACCCCAATATCACCCACACCCCAACATTACATTGTCACCAACACCCCAATATCACTGACACCCCAACATTACATTGTTACCAACACCCCAATATCACTGACACCCCAACATTACATTGTCACCGACACCCCAATATCACCCACACCCCAACATTACATTATCACCGACACCCAAATATCACCGACACCCCAACGTGTCACCTGTCATGTGTACATACACCCCAATATCACCGACACCCCAACATGTCACCTGTCATGTGTACATACACCCCAATATCACCGACACCCCAACATGTCACCTTTCATGTGTACATACACCCCAATATCACCGACACCCCAACATGTCACCTCTCATGTGTACATACACCCCAATATCACCGACACCCCAATATCACCAACACCCCAACATGTCACCTGTCATGTGTGCATACAGATACACCCCAATATCACCGACACCCAAATATCACCGACACCCCAACATGTCACCTGTCATGTGTACATACACCCCAATATCACCGACACCCCAACATGTCACCTGTCATGTGTGCATACACCCCAATATCACCGACACCCCAACATGTCACCTGTCATGTGTGCATACACCCCAATATCACCGACACACCAACATGTCACCTGTCATGTGTACATACACCCCAATATCACCGACACCCCAACATGTCACCTTTCATGTGTACATACACCCCAATATCACCGACACCCCAACATGTCACCTCTCATGTGTACATACACCCCAATATCACCGACACCCCCAATATCACCAACACCCCAACATGTCACCTGTCATGTGTGCACACAGATACACCCCAATATCACCGACACCCAAATATCACCGACACCCCAACATGTCACCTGTCATGTGTACATACACCCCAATATCACCGACACACCAACATGTCACCTGTCATGTGTGCATACACCCCAATATCACCGACACCCCAACATGTCACCTCTCATGTGTACATACACCCCAATATCACCGACACCCCAATATCACCAACACCCCAACATGTCACCTGTCATGTGTGCATACAGATACACCCCAATATCACCGACACCCAAATATCACCGACACCCCAACATGTCACCTGTCATGTGTGCATACACCCCAATATCACCGACACACCAACATGTCACCTGTCATGTGTGCATACACCCCAATATCACCGACACACCAACATGTCACCTGTCATGTGTGCATACACCCCAATATCACCGACACCCCAACATGTCACCTGTCATGTGTACATACACCCCAATATCACCGACACACCAACATGTCACCTGTCATGTGTGCATACACCCCAATATCACCGACACCCCAACATGTCACCTGTCATGTGTGTATACAGATACACCCAATATCACCGACACACCAACATGTCACCTGTCGTGTGTGCATACACCCCAATATCACCGACACACCAACATTACATTGTCACCGACACCCCAATATCACCGACACACCAACATGTCACCTGTCATGTGTGCATACACCCCAATATCACCAACACCCCAACATGTCACCTGTCATGTGTGCATACACCCCAATATCACCGACACACCAACATGTCACCTGTCATGTGTGCATACACCCCAATATCACCGACACCCCAACATGTCACCTGTCATGTGTGCATACACCCCAATATCACCGACACCCCAACATGTCACCTGTCATGTGTGCATACACCCCAATATCACCGACACCCCAACATGTCACCTGTCATGTGTGCATACACCCCAATATCACCGACACCCCAACATGTCACCTGTCATGTGTGCATACACCCCAATATCACCGACACCTCAATGTGTCACCTGTACCTTGTCACTATCACACTTCTCTATTTCCTGCATTGTGTGTTGCACCCCCTGTAAAGGTGCAGGGCTGCTCCTCGCCTCTCTCTTCAGACTTCTGCTGTCACCTGGGATCAGGGTGATTGAACCAGAGACAGTATACAGTATATACAGAGAGTTCAGGTAAAGCATGGAGAAGGTTTTCTGTGTCTGGACTCCTTCTACCCTCCATTGTCTCCAGGTAGCAGAGCTCAGACTAAGCTGGGTATTTCTAGAGGGGTGAGCTCCCCATTACGCCAAGAAGTCCCGAAGATCTCACTGTGTGTTTGGAGACCCCCTCCTTAACCTGACATGAATGGGGCGAGACTACATGTGGTGACCATGCAGGGAATGTAACACACTTTGTGTCCATGTGAATGGGAGGGACTTTATAATTATCAATCAGCTGCTGCACCTGCAGGGTTCTATTGAGGGAAGTGGCAGGGTTTGCACTCCTTTAGACATTATTTTTCCTTTGAGAGTATCTCACCAAAAATGAAAACTTTTGTTGCAGGGGATTCCCAAAATGTGACTTGTGTCTTAGTACAAATCAGTGATCCAATCACACAAGCAGAAAATGACATTTTTGGGGGCGGGGTTTTCTATACCATCTGTGTACAGAGCGCCTCCAGGTGGTCATATTGCATTTTACAAAAAAAAAGTTACCATGGCTGCAGATTGAAAAGGAAAGGTGATTTCTAATAACATTCAATTACAATCTGATCGTGTAGAAGTTGCATATCCTATATTATTTATATATATATATATATTCTTTTGTTATTTTTTTCCCATAAAAGTAGAGCTACCCTTTAAAGTGGTTGTAAACCCTTACAACACTCTTTGACCTACAGGTAAAC
Organism: Lithobates pipiens; assembly: GCF_037356315.1. Lineage (NCBI taxonomy): Eukaryota > Metazoa > Chordata > Amphibia > Anura > Ranidae > Lithobates > Lithobates pipiens. The sequence goes on along the minus strand of NW_027507712.1, from coordinate 591,610 downwards.
CTAGATTAAGGCCTAGATTAAGGTTTACCTGTAGGTCCAAGAAATGTCTCCTAAACCTACACGGTTTAGGAGATATTTACCTGAAGACAGCCACCGCTGTCTACGGTGCATGCGCCTTAGATGCAGGCGCACTGAGCGTGGCACCATCAATGGCGAATATGCCGCGCGTGGCGTCTCCCGTGCGCATGCGCACAGGGCACAGCGGTGACTTCGCTGGCTCCTGTGTCAGGTAAGTGACACATAATGGACTACTATGCGATGCGATGTGATGCGATGCATAGTAGTCCATTATGCTTTACCTTTGCAGGGAATGAAAGAGGAAGTAACACTCATCAGGGTTTACTTCCTCTTTAAGTAAATCTTCCATGTCTTGCACCTCCCTATTAATACAAGAGGTCCTCCATCGCCATCTTGTGGTTAGAAAGGGGGAGTACACTGGGCACATCCTTCCCCTGTATACACTGCACTATAGTGGCGTACGGCGTCACTAACGCACTTCTCTCTCAGCATCGCCTGTCACAGTATTCCACAGTCTTGTAGAATCCTCAGGTCATTATTCCCTGCTTTATATATTCCTTTTTCTGTGTTCTAAGCCCAATGAAATCAGCTGGAGGTGAAATGAGGGGCGGTTCACCTCCTATATACATTTTTTTTTATCCTTGTAAATTGATTGTAAAAAAATCCTTCAGTTGTCTATATATATAGTGTGTGTGTGTGTGTGTGTATATATATATATGTATATATATATAATATATATTCTCTCTCTCTATATATCACTGTCCTTTATTGATTTGTAAACTATTGCCTATTTATTACCATAGGGTTAGAGTCCTGTCTATTATATGTAGTAGTGCCCAGATATTTGTAGTCATTTGATCTCAGTATTGGTCCGTGTGACGCTGCTCATAGCTCGGCATATGATGTCTGACCTATCACAGCGTTCTTTGGCCTTGGCCACTCCCCCTCTGTTGGGGTTTTATTGTTAGGATTTTTACCCATCTATAGCTTGATGAAGGAGCGCAGCTGTCACGCCATTGCAGCCTGTACACTTGTGAAACGCGTTGTTTGCCAGTGACGTCGTCTCTCTCTAGTAAGTCAGGGAGGGGTAACATTTCGGAGTCATCCTCAGCAGGGGCACATACTGCAGAAACATCCTCCGGCCGTTCCTCATACTCCTTCAGCACGTTCACATGAAAGGTTCGCTGGATTCTTTCATCTGCACAGCTGGCAATCACATATCACATACCTGGGCTACTACTTCATACGGCTGTGCCCAGGTGCCTGCATCTTGTCGGTCTTCACAGGCTTGAGCACTAAGGCCTTCTGCCCAACCTGGAAGATGCGGCTGTTGAGCCCACCGATCGTAACATCTCTTCTGTCTCCCCTGGGCTGACTAGAGGTTCTCTCTTACCATCAGAGACAGTTGCTCCATGCGGTCCCTGAACATAGGGCACTATGGGGGTCCCCTCCTGCTCTGTCTCTCCCTCCCAGTGTCCTCTAATGAGATCGAGGGGTCCGCGGACCCTTCTCCCATAGAGTAACTTGAAGGGAGAGAAACCAGTAGATTCCTGGGGTACCTTTCTGTACGCAAATAACAGGAGAGGCAGGAATCTCTCCCAGTCTATGCAAGCCTCCGAAAAGGTCCTCAGCATTTGCTTGAGGGTCCAGTTAAAACGTTTGCAGAGACCATTAGTCTGGGGGTGGTAAGGTGAACTCAGCAAGGGCTTAATATTGCACACCCTCCACAACTGCTGGGTGAGCACAGCAATAAACTGGGGTCCCTGGTCAGAGAATCTCCTTAGGGAACCCCACTCTAGTAAATATCTTAATCAGGGCATCAGCTAATGTTTCTGCTTCAATGTTGGGCATAGGCACTGCCTCTGGGTAACGGGTGGCGTAGTCCACCATGGAGAGAATATACTTCCTCCCGAAAGGACTAGACCTGGCCATGGACCCACAATGTCAATGCGGTAAAAGGGATCACCAATAATAGGCATGGACATAAGTCTGGCCTTAGGGTGGTCCCCCGCTTACCTACCTGTTGACATGTGACAAAGGAAGGGAAATTGGGACTTTAAATAAGGTGGTTGACACGTGTAGATCAATGCAGAGAAATTTTATTGTAGAAGTAAGAATTTGTCAATACGTAATGATAATACATTTCGTAACTTATCATATCTGTACATATACATTTATAGTATTATCAGTAGCAAATACATTTCATGTGAAAAAATCATAAGTAAATATTATCATATTTGTACATAAAACTAGTATCATCATGTTCACAAATATATGCAAGGTAAGCACATGGCAATCATATGACATAATCAATTCACATTAACGCTGGCAGCCTAATTCGTAATTAAAAGTGTAACATATCCAGATATTCCTAGTGGGGCACATACCTACATCCATTATAGCCCGACACGTTTCTGTGTAGGAACACTTCATCAGGGGCAGATGTGTAGAGAGTATCTGTAGAAAAGGAAGTGTACAAATTAATTCTAATATTGAAATAAGTACAACAGGACAGGACACAACAATGTCGTCCACCCTGAGTACTTACATGCCAGTAAACATTGGCGGTATGCAGTAGGAACAGAACCGGAGCCGTAGGAGTGGTCCATCCCAGGAGCTGAGGTGATCATATGGTCTGAAACCCCCAGAAGGAGACGAAGACCCCTTATGTCCAAAGTGTAATCAAATAGTAGGGAAAACCAAAATCATTTTTGATGTGACCTGTAATGATGAATAAGGTGACCACGGGTTAGTGAAAAATAATACATGGGGATAAAAGCATGGAGTGTAATTAATAAGGTGAAATAGTGTACAGTGTAAAAACGGTGGTGATATGAACCACCTGAAAATATACTAAAACAAAGTATAAAAAGAAGTCACAATGACCCATATAGTGAAAGGGTAGGGAAGAAAGACCAATGCTAGTAAAGCACTGCCATTGGGTCACATCTGTGTTTGCCTTGTATGCGAGTGCAAAAAGCTTACCGAAGATGAACATGTCATGTGTTTGTGTGGGAAGAGGAAGGGAACTCAGTGAGTGGCCTTATGTCCGTCCAAAGGAGGGGGCATCACCAACGTCACGCTCTCGACAGGTGAGGGGGAGGGGTCCAAGCACATACGACCTCACCGCACGTAATTGATCACCAGATTCCCCGCTGTCGAGCAGATGAAAACAAATCGCGGCCACGCCGCGGTGCCACGGAGTGATGTCACATCAAGCACTTGGGAGTGGCGCTGATGCGTTGTGGACACCCGCCCTCCACCTCAAAGAGAGAGAGAGGGAGAGCGCACAGAACACATCGAACACTTACTCCCGGGAGTAAGACAATGTGTCGCACGTTTTGCGGTACTGTCGCACATCCTGGTAAAAATTGGGCCAGAAGAAATTCTGTGTAATTCTATGGGCTGTGCGATGGGAGCCTAGATGTCCTGCTAGTGGTACATCATGCCTTATTCACAGAATCTCCAGCTGGTACCACCAGTTGTCGTTTCTGCGAAGGGGCTTTACTTCTCGGGGATGGCTTAGGGATCTTATACAGTCTATCCCCCCACCCATTCATAAAGATCCCCATCTATTCCCCTTTCCTGAGTATCTGCTTTAACCCTATACTTGCGTAAGGTTGGGTCCTCCCGGGTTTCCCTCCCAAATGCCTCTGGGGTATCCCAGCCTATGGGAGCCTGATCTAAGGTACATGTTGGGGAAGAAGGTTTTACCTGGGTCTCAGCAGCAAGCGGGCCGGTTCCAACAGCATGGGTCTGGGCACGGGCAGTCACTAGGTTGGCTTCAGCGGGGTCCATCAGGGCGTAAGCAGAAACAAGGGGGGCCAAATCATTCCCCAGTAGTACATCCGCTGGCAAATCCTTCATCACTCCCACATTCATGTGTCCCAAACCAACCCCCCAATCCAGGTGAGCACAGGCAATGGGTAGCCGGAAAACGGTGCCTCCTGCTACCTTTACGGCTACAGTGTCTCCGCTGTGTTGGCTCTCTGGGATGAGGTTCTTCTGTAGTAGGGTCATGTTGGCACCAGTATCACGTAGGCCATTGGCTACTTTTCCATTAACCCGGACAGTCTGCCTGTGTTGCTGCCTGTTGTCCTGGTTAGCTGCTTGTACTGGATCAGCCTCGTGCAGGACGCCCCAATGTTCTTCCTCCTCAACGCAGTGAGCCGCAGGCATGGATGTGCAGAGATTCCCCCTGCCGGCTTTCTCCAGGACTGGGACTGCCTGGCTGGATTCAATGGACAGACTGCTTTTTTGCACCCTACCTGTTTACACCTGAATTACCTGATGGGTTGTGAGTAGTCCTGGGAGTTGAACCTGGGCTGCTGAGAATAAGTGGCCACTGGAGCTGGTGCTGTAGGGTGGTAAGACTGTGGTTGGTAGACGCCAGCTGGAGGGGGTGCCGCTGATTGATAATCCACCCGAGCTGTTGTCTTGACCACAGGGTTATCCAGTTGCGGGCATCTGTGTATTTGTCCGCCAGGCGAGCAGCTTCAGGCAAGGTGAAGAACCACTCTCAGACTTCCGGGGACAGCTTGTCAAAGAAGTGCTCCAGCTTCCCCGGATACTGTGCTTAGCATCCAGCAACCCAGTGGGATGCCGTGCGGTGTAGGCGGCATGCCCACTCAGTATATGAGTCTCCAGTCTGCTTGCTCGTCTCTCGGAACCGCCTTTGGTGTGACGGCATACCTGGCCAAAAGTGCTTCTTTTATCAGCCCATAGTTCATAATCTCCTCATCTCAATTTCCCAGACAAAATGGTAACCCATTCCTCTGTGGGCACCCAGTGTAGGGCACATTGCTGTTCAAAATCGGCAAGGTACCCATAATTCTCCCCTTCTGTTTCGATTACATTTTTAAAAGCAGCAAAATGTACCTTTCTCCTTTCAGTTGGTGCTGCTGTGACTCCTGCAGTACCTTTTTGCTGTAGCCAATTTGCCTCCACAGCTGCTATAACTCGGTCTATGATCTCTGCTGTAGGGTTAGGGACATAATGTGCCAGTCTTATGTTAACAGCCCGATCAAAACTTGCCTCTTCGGGTGTCCTGTTTGTTATGCCTGGGCCTTTCCGTTATGTTGGGTCTTTGGGCTCTATCCATTTAGACTAGTTCTGCGATAATGTCCCTCTTCTTACGGTTGTTGGCCGGTCTGCCCCGGTTCTCCAGTAAGTCCTTGAGGGAAGAGCGCTTTAGCCATTCATACTGTGCTTCCATTGGCCTGTGTCCTCTTGTAGCTGTCCTTCTGGGCTGTGGGAATCATCCCGCTGCTTGCCACCAATTGTAATGACACCCCGAGTATGAAAGGGGTTAAAGCCGTTTAGGACATTCCATTTTCGAACATAAAGGCAGCTACCGAACACTCCAATCAGCCGAACAAGAAACCCATATGAATAATTCCCCCCCCCCCAGTACGTGACGAGGCTCTGTACGGAGGGTCAAACAGGAATCAGACTCTTTATTGAAACTAATGCAGGCTCTTTTTATACACTTGAGAATACTGCAGGCGCCACATGAACAATGACCCAGATCCACCCACAACATCACACAATGGTTACATAACGAGCCCCCAATACACATTATTCTGAGCATCAATACCTCCCCTAGCAGACAACAGGTGAGTTCATTAACACACTTAATATTAGGTGAAGGGAAAACTGCCTCAGACAAGATTAACACAATTTACTTATCCCGACAAAAGCAACATCGTTAAGCAATAGACGGTCAGTCTCTTCCATTGAACTTCCTGGAATGCCCATATTAGGAGTTATACTTCCTGGCCATAGACCTCACAGTGTCCAGGGGAGAAAATCTTCATATTGCTTGAGAGATATTGTTAATGAATATTACTGTCCCATTTGGAGAAATCCAATCATATTCTCAGGGTTCATACTTTTCTTGGTCACCCTGCGCCCAAAAGTGACTCCCGTCACAGGATGTGGATGTAAATTAGCTGTGAGATTGGTGGGAGCAAATTCCTCTAACATCTCTCACTACAGATTGGACAGTCTACCCCACCTGAAATGCAAAGGGGGTGAATGTCCAGAGTATTACCTGTTTTTTTTAAATAACCGTCCATGTTCAGCAACCAAATGAGTGTTGTCTTGTTTTCTGGTTGTTAGCAGTTGGAATATCTGATATCTATATTCAGACTGGGAGGAAGCGGTATATGACGAAAGCACTCAAGCGGAGTGTGGGATGTTCACTACAGCTTGCTTATAGCAATGTAATATACTGCTATTACCAAACATAATGTGTAAACAAAAAAATCCTGATCCCTTCCCCAGAGTAGTACAATGTTACTATGGTAACTGTCACGGCCCGGAGTCAGGCTTAGGGGCCGTTAGCTATAGCAGTGGAGTAGATATTCACACAGGTCACCCTGGCTGCTGACACGGGTTCACCTGAGGTCTTGATGGTGGAGATGGGCTCTTCTGCATGTTAGTACCAGGTTGTGGTCCTCGGGATAGCCCCACCAGGAGGTGAGCAAGCCAGGGTCCATTAGCAAATATAGAAGGTAGGGGTTAAGCAGAAGCGTAGTTGAAAAACGAGACAAATTTCGGTAATGAATAGTTGCAGATTGAGATTCAGCAGGAGCATAGTCGAGGAATAAGCCACATGTCAGTAATGAAAGGTAGCGAAGATATGGTCGGCAGCAGGAGAGACAAGAGCAACATATTGGTTGATGAATGCACAATATTCTGGTGACCAGTAAATGCGGAGACATGGTTTAAATGAGGACGTTCATGGGAGTAGCAAGGAGTTCAAGTTTCAAGGCAAACAAGATTCAAGACAAGTTCATTCAAAGAATTGTCTAAGGAACTGTCCAGCATTCCAGGTGGCTCAGCAAGTAGAGTCACTGCCATAGCAGAGGTCCCAGCTTCAAGTCTAGGTCCTAACAGTATTCCCCTCCTCCCAGGATGTCCCCTTGGACGTCTTAGGGCCAGGTTTCTGAGGAAACCTCTGGTGGAATTTCTTTGTTAATCTAGGGGCATGAACATTCTCTTCTGGCCCATATCCTTCAAATTTGGAACAGATATTGCAATTTGTTCCTGGAGTCAAGAAATTTTTCAACCACAAATTCTTCTTCATCCTCTACCTCAACAGGTAGAGGAGGTAGATGAATTCTTCCAGAAAAAGGATTTTCATGAAACGTTTTGAGTAGCGATACATGAAAAACAGGGTGAATCTTCATAAGGTCAGAAAGTTTTAGGCAAAAAGTGACCAGGATGATTTGAGCAGATCTCTCAAAAAGGTCCCACAAACTTTTGACCCAACATAGTATATGGAACCTGAACCTTCAGATTTTTTTATAGATAACCAAACCTTGTCACCTACGTGAAAGGTGGGAATAGACCTACGATGTCTGTCAGCGGCTTTCTTGTAATATTCCTTTCAATGTATCAGTCAATTTCTACTGGATCTCCTGGAGAAATTAGTGGTTAGAAGTTAGAAATGAGTCTGTTGGTAACAGCAGGAATCAGAGTTGAGATAGGGAGTTCAGGAATAAAAACTGAATGATACCCGGTGTTTACGAAAAATGGGCTTTGGGAAGTGGAGATATATTTAGAGTTATTATAAGCAAACTCTGCCATAGCAAGGTAGTCCACCCAGTCATTCTGAAGGTAACTCATCAAAGGTATTGCTCCAGAGTTTGATTGGTCCTCTCGGTCTGACCATTAGACTGCGGATGAAAAGCCGAGGACAGATTAATTGTCACACCCAAAGCTGAGCAAAAACATCTCCAACATTTTGAGGTAAACTGTACTGTCAGACACCACATCATCAGGAATTCCATGTAGTTTAAGAACTTCTCGAACCATTGCCTCTGCAGTATGTTCAGTAGCAGGTACCCCCTTAACTGGAATAAAATGAGCCATCTTAGTGAGACTGTCAACAACTACCAGGATGGTGGTCATCTCTTTTGAAAGAGGAAAGTTGACTACAAAGTCCATAGAAATTGACCCCTATGGTCTTGATTGAAGTAAGGAGAGCTCCATCCGTGAGCTCCATATGCTGGGGGCTGGGTATCTGATCCACAGATTTCTCCAACACAGCGAGGATTGTCTTGCAAAAGCTTGCTTGGCCTTTTTTCACTAATTAGGTCAACTTCATCTGGTAAGCTGACACCCATTTTTTTAGCACTTTTCGGGTGATATCCATAATGTGGTGAAGGTTTCCCATTGATGGTTCGGAAAAATCGGTCACAAGAATCACATATTGTTTGGGTCACTCGTAAATGTTATTTAATTTTAAGATTTGTACACTGATTTTGATTGATACACCTAGATAGGTAATCACGGTGTAAGTGCTTTATTGGTATTTATTATATGCGATTTGCCAGTTCACAGGTATAACCATTTTATTTTGTGGAGGGCTGGTGCATTCACTTATTCATTGGTAGGGTTTAAATGAATACAGTTTCTGTTTGCTATGAAATGTTGTCTATATTTTATATGATGTGATAGCACATACCTTTGATTGGTTATCACAATATTTTGCACATACCTTTTGATTGGTTATTGGAATACATGTGGATACTGTTAAAGCGGGACTCCGCCGTTTTTTTTTTTTTTTTTTAAAAGCCAGCAGCTACAAATACTGCAGCTGCTGACTTTTAAAATAATGACACTTACCCGCCCAGCGCGCCCGCAATGTCGGCACCCTAAGCCAATCGTCTCTCGGGTGCTGCCGCCGCCATCTTGGTTATGGGAATCAGGAAGTGGAGCCTTGCGGCTTCATTTCCCGGTTCCCTACTGCGCATGCGCGAGTCGCGCTGCGCAATAAGGATGGTCCCCGCTGTCTCTGGGATCCACGTGTTTCCCAGCAGACAGCGGGGGAACTTCGGAAAGGGCCGTAGATTCTGCAGATATCTATGCCGGAAGTGGGTACAGGTACCTGCACCCCCCTCCCCCCTGAAAGGTGCCAATTGTGGCGCTGGAGGGGGGGAGGGTTCCAATGAGTGGAAGCTTCACTTTAGGGTGGAGCTCCGCTTTAAGATTTATATTTTTTATAAGTCAATTATTTTGCACATATATGTATAAATATGATTCGTTTTAACAATTTATGTGGGCGCTGTTAAGATTCACATCTATATGCACTTTACAAGTTAATTATAGTTTACCAGATATCCAACTTAGTTGTAAAACCAGGCAGGCTGGTAGCTTTAAAAAAAAAAGAAAAAAAATTTTTTTTACATTTTTTATTTTATTTTTTTATTTTTTCTTCTTTTTTTGGTTAGACCAATTAGCGTCCCCTACCAACCTCTCCAAATTCTGCACTGGTGATTTTTCACCTAGTTAAGGGGTAGCAGCTTAGGAACCTAGTTTAGAAATTAGGAGGCGCGGGATCTATTTTCTGTTTTCAGTGCTTGAAGTAACCCCAGAGGAGAATATCGGGGTGTCTTATTGCGAGCACAGGTTAGACACAAAGCCACAATTCTTGACATCTTTTTTGTACTCAGGGTTGACCAGCAAGTTTAGAGTCATGAACCAGAACTGATTTAGGTACATAGAGGCAATGCACTTGAGTCCAAAAACCATTAGTGTACTTGAGGTTAATGTCCTTAGGAGGACTATTAAGAAGTGGGTGTTGATAATAAACATCACATTTTTCCAGTGAGAAGTAAATGGTGCAGGTTACATCTGAAAGTATATATCACATTGATTAGGGAAATCTCTATAATGGCGGCAGTCTCCATTAAACTTGAGTGGTAGTGGCATTCGTACATTAGTATCTACGGCGGCACTATCTCGGGCACCAAAGTCCCACAATTGTCTATGCAGATCAAGGATGTCCTTTTGTAGCCCTTTCACTTCAATTTGTAACTCAGCAAAGTTTTCACGGTAGTTATCACCAAATGTCTGCAACTCAGAGATTTGCACCTCGAGAGGAGCCACAGCAGCTGCTACAATGGCTTCCATGTTTTGGGCCAGAAAATTCTGTCACAGTCCGCAGTCAGGCTTGGAGACCGGCAGCTATAGCAGTGGAGCAGATATTCACACGGGTCACCCTGGCCGATGACACGGGTTCACCTGAGGGGCGGGGTCTAAGCACTAACCGGTATTCACCAGAGCTCCTGATGGTGGGGATGGGCTTTGCTGCATGTTAGTACCAGGTCACAGTCTCAGAATAGCCCCACCAGGAGGTGAGCAAGCCAGGGTCCAGGAGCAGATATAGCAGGTAGGGGTCAAGCAGAAGTGTAGTTGAGAAACAAGCCAAATGTCAGTAAGGAATAATTGCTGGTTGGGATTCAGCAGAAGCGTAGTAGAGGAACAAGCCAAATGTCGGGAATGAAAGGTAGTGAAAAAAGGGGAGGAGAAAAAAGTTCATGGTTCAAGACAAGATCATTCAAGAAATTGTCTATGGAGCTGTCCAGAATTCCAGGTGGCGCAGCATGTAGCGTCACCAGCAGACACAGCTGGAGGTCTCGGGTTCATGTCCTAACAGTAGCTTTATATTGCTCTGGTCACAGTTTGTTAATAAAAAAAATGTATTTAAAATTTTCTAAAAAAATTATAATTTTTTTTTCGTACTGTCACCAGTCAGTGTCCCTGATCTCCACCACACCAGTTATATGATGATGCTGTACTGCACCGGGGTCAGTATAATATTATAAGATTTTTTTTCATTTCTTTATTTACAAAAAAATTACAGCTTCAAAAAGCTTGACATGCCTCTTACACGTGATCGGACAACCCGCTGGACTTTGCAGCGGAGGTCCACCGGACTTTTCCGAGCAGACCTGCCCACACACCACCGGACTTTTCCGAGCGGACCTGCCCACACACCACCGGACTTTTTCGAGTGGACCTGCCCACACACCACCGGACTTTTCCGAGCAGACCTGCCCACACACCACCGGACTTTTCCGAGCAGACCTGCCCACACACCACCGGACTTTTCCGAGCAGACCTGCCCACACACCACCGGACTTTTTCAAGTGGACCTGCCCACACACCACCGGACTTTTCCGAGCAGACCTGCCCACACACCACCGGACTTTTCCGAGCAGACCTGCCCACACACCACCGGACTTTTTCGAGTGGACCTGCCCACACACCACCGGACTTTTCCGAGCAGACCTGCCCACACACCACCGGACTTTTCCGAGCAGACCTGCCCACACACCACCGGACTTTTCCGAGCGGACAATCTGCCAGACTATGGCGGGAGTCCGCCAGACTTTTGAAATGAACGGACTTGTCCACACACGGAGAAAAGTCCGTTCATTTTGAACGTGGCTCCAGGTAGATGGGACTAGCGCAGGAAGTGAATGTCGCCGCCTCCATCAGCGAGATTGACACATCTCTAGTCCTGTCACCTGGTATGGACTTAAAGGGGAAGCCCTACGCCCAAAAAAATGGCATGGGTTCCCCCCCCCAAAGTCCATATCAGACCCTTATCCGAGCACGTAGCCTGGCCTGTCAGGAAATGGGGTGGGGACGAGCGAGCGCCTGAGCCGTACCAGGCCGCGTGCCCTGCAGCCCCCCACCCCAAAGCACCTTGTCCCCATGTTAATGAGGGCAAGGGCCTCTTCCCGACAACACTGGCCGTTGGTTGTCGGGGTCTGCGGGTGGGGGGCTTATCGGAATCTGGGAGCCCCCTTTAATAAGGGGGCCCCCAGATACTGGCCCCTGACCCTATGTGAATGAGTATTGGGGTACTATGTACCCCTACCCATTAACCTGGTGAAAAAAAGTGTAAATAAAAAAACACAACACACGTTTTTAAAATAATTTATTGGACAGCTCCGGTGGTCTTCCGTCTTGGGGGGTCTTCTTGCCGGACTCCTCCACTATCTTCTGCTCTTTTACTAGCAGAGGAGCCCGGCTTTCTTCTTCATCGTCGCCGCCGCCATCCTGGGGTCTTGCCCCCCTCTTCGGTTCTTCTTGCTGGGCCTCCGCTGTCTTCTTATAGCTCTTTTACTAGCGGTGGCCCGGTCTTCTGTCGCCGCCGCCTTCTTCTCCCTTGTGACATTGACACAAAGCTCTCTCTGGCCGCAATGACAGGGACGTGTTGTGCGGCGACTTATACCAAGTCCGCTGGATAGTTTGATCGTGTGTACGCGGCATTACTATACCTTAGCCTATTTATTTTCCAAAAATGGGTCATTTGTACTGACCTGGCATTTTTGTGCCTCTAGAAATTAGATCCGCCGTCAGTACATCAGGATTGATCGATTGTCAGGTATATATCCCATCGTTTCTGGATTCTATCATTTTCCTACAGACTAAATAATATACACTGATTTGGGCTATTTTCACCAAAGATATGGATAGGGATACATTTTGGGCTATATTTTATAACAGAAACGAAGAAAAATGTGTTATTTTGTTTCAAAATGTTTTATCAAAAAAGAGAAAAACCCCAGTGGTGATTAAAGTGGTTGTAAACTCTTACAAACCACTTTGACCTACAGGTGAGCCTAGATTAAGGCCTAGATTAAGGCTTACCTGTAGGTCCAAGAAATATCTCCTAAACCTATACAGTTTAGGAGATATTTGCCGGAAGACAGGCGCACTGAGTGCGGCATCGTCAATGACGAAGATGCCACGTGTGTCGGCTCCCGTGCGCATGCGCGGGAGTGACGTCATCGCAGCTTTGCCGAATGACAGCGGCGGAGCTGCGAGACCCCACCAAGAAGATGGATGCGCCGGACTACAGGGGACAGCGGTGACTTCACTGGCTCCTGTGTCAGGTAAGTGACACATAATGGACTACTATGCGATGCGATGCGATGCGATGCATAGTAGTCCATTATGCTTTGCCTTTGCAGGTAATGAAAGAGGAAGTAACACTCATCAGGGTTTACTTCCTCTTTAAATACCACAGAAATAAATCTCTATTTGTGTGAACACAATGATGAAAATGTCATATGGGGACAGTGTTACATGATAGCGTAATTGTCATTCAAAGTGTGACAGCACTGAAAGCTGAGCATTGGCCTGGACAGGAAGGGGGGGGAGCGCCGGGTATTGAAGGGGTTAAGATGTACCCCAAAGTGATATCTGCCCATGGAATGGAGACGTACTCCATGTAGGTACCTTCTTATCCAGAAAGTACCACCAGGAGAATTACTCTGTGTAGGGAACCTGGGGACCTGCTCCATGTCTGTGTTTGCTGATATGGAATGTTTCAGGACTTTCCTCACAATAACAAACACAGCGAAGGTCAGCGACCGGCATGGACACGGGGAGTAAACAGTCCAAAGTCACAAATTGCAGATTTCATGTTTTCCAGTGTGGATTGGCCAAAGCAGAAAATAAATGAATGTTTATGGCAATTGGCTGTCTGTGCTAATAAATGGAACCTTGGAAGAAAGTAAATGTCATGTGAATGAACGGTGAATGAACGCTCGTGTGTGAAAGGAAATACAGGACGAGCCTCCCTCCAGGTCTCTCCACGTCCCTCCAGATCTCTCCAGATCTCTCCAGGTCTCTCCAGGTCCCTCCATGTCCCTCCAGATCTCTCCAGATCTCTCCAGGTCCCTCCAGGTCCATCCAGGTCCCTCCAGGTCTCTCCAGGTCCCTCCAGGTCTCTCCAGGTTTCTCCAGGTCCCTCCAGATCTCTCCAGGTCCCTCCAGATCTCTCCAGATCTCTCCAGGTCCATCCAGGTCCCTCCAGGTCCCTCCAGATCTCTCCAGGTCTCTCCAGATCTCTCCAGGTCCCACCAGGTCCCTCCAGGTCTCTCCAGGTCTCTCCAGGCCTCTCCAGGTCTCTCCAGGCCTCTCCAGGTCCCTCCAGGTCTCTCCAGATCTCTCCAGGTCCCTCCAGATCTCGCCAGGTCCCTCCAGATCTCTCCAGGTCCCTCCAGGTCTCTCCAGATCTCTCCAGGTCTCTCCAGATCTCTCCAGGCCCCTCAAGGTCTCTCCAGGTCCCTCCAGATCTCTCCAGGTCTTTCCAGGTCCCTCCAGGTCTCTCCAGATCTCTCCAGGTCTCTCCAGGTCCCTCCAGATCTCTCCAGGTTCCTCCAGGTCTCTCCAGGTTAGACCAATTAGCGTCCCCTACCAACCTCTCCAAATTCTGCACTGGTGATTTTTCACCTAGTTAAGGGGTAGCAGCTTAGGAACCTAGTTTAGAAATTAGGAGGCGCGGGATCTATTTTCTGTTTTCAGTGCTTGAAGTAACCCCAGAGGAGAATATCGGGGTGTCTTATTGCGAGCACAGGTTAGACACAAAGCCACAATTCTTGACATCTTTTTTGTACTCAGGGTTGACCAGCAAGTTTAGAGTCGTGAACCAGAACTGATTTAGGTACATAGAGGCAATGCACTTGAGTCCAAAAACCATTAGTGTACTTGAGGTTAATGTCCTTAGGAGGACTATTAAGAAGTGGGTGTTGATAATAAACATCACATTTTTCCAGTGAGAAGTAAATGGTGCAGGTTACATCTGAAAGTATATATCACATTGATTAGGGAAACCTCTATAATGGCGGCAGTCTCCATTAAACTTGAGTGGTAGTGGCATTCGTACATTAGTATCTACGGCGGCACTATCTCGGGCACCAAAGTCCCACAATTGTCTATGCAGATCAAGGATGTCCTTTTGTAGCCCTTTCACTTCAATTTGTAACTCAGCAAAGTTTTCACGGTAGTTATCACCAAATGTCTGCAACTCAGAGATTTGCACCTCGAGAGGAGCCACAGCAGCTGCTACAATGGCTTCCATGTTTTGGGCCAGAAAATTCTGTCACAGTCCGCAGTCAGGCTTGGAGGCCGGCAGCTATAGCAGTGGAGCAGATATTCACACGGGTCACCCTGGCCGATGACACGGGTTCACCTGAGGGGCGGGGTCTAAGCACTAACCGGTATTCACCAGAGCTCCTGATGGTGGGGATGGGCTTTGCTGCATGTTAGTACCAGGTCACAGTCTCAGAATAGCCCCACCAGGAGGTGAGCAAGCCAGGGTCCAGGAGCAGATATAGCAGGTAGGGGTCAAGCAGAAGTGTAGTTGAGAAACAAGCCAAATGTCAGTAAGGAATAATTGCTGGTTGGGATTCAGCAGAAGCGTAGTAGAGGAACAAGCCAAATGTCGGGAATGAAAGGTAGTGAAAAAAGGGGAGGAGAAAAAAGTTCATGGTTCAAGACAAGATCATTCAAGAAATTGTCTATGGAGCTGTCCAGAATTCCAGGTGGCGCAGCATGTAGCGTCACCAGCAGACACAGCTGGAGGTCTCGGGTTCATGTCCTAACAGTAGCTTTATATTGCTCTGGTCACAGTTTGTTAATAAAAAAAATTTATTAAAAATTTTCTGAAAAAATTATAATTTTTTTTTCGTACTGTCACCAGTCAGTGTCCCTGATCTCCACCACACCAGTTATATGATGATGCTGTACTGCACCGGGGTCAGTATAATATTATATGATTTTTTTTCATTTCTTTATTTACAAAAAAATTACAGCTTCAAAAAGCTTGACATGCCTCTAATGCCCCGTACACACGAGCGGACTTTTCAACATCCAAAGTCCGAAGGACCGAGTCCGTCAGACTATCCGATCGTGTGTGGGCTGCAACGGACTTTTGATTCGCCAAAGTCTGACGGACTTTAGAAATGAAGCATGCTTCAAATTTTCCCGAAGGAACTCCGCCGGACCCGGTCCCCTTCGAAAACTCCGCTCGTGTGTATGCTACTCCGACGGACTAAAACCGACGCTAGGGCAGCTATTGGCTACTGGCTATGAACTTCCTTATTCGAGTCGGGTCGTACGTCATCACGTTCGAATCCGTCGGAGTTTAGTGTGATCGTGTGTGGCCAAGTCCGTTCGGCCGAAAAGTCTGTCAGAACTCCGGCGGAACTCCGGCGGAACTCCTTTGGAAGTCTGTCGGACATAAGTCCTCTCGTGTGTACGGGGCATTACATGTGATCGGACAACCCGCTGGACTTTGCAGCGGAGGTCCACCGGACTTTTCCGAGCAGACCTGCCCACACACCACCGGACTTTTCCGAGCGGACCTGCCCACACACCACCGGACTTTTTCGAGTGGACCTGCCCACACACCACCGGACTTTTCCGAGCAGACCTGCCCACACACCACCGGACTTTTCCGAGCGGACCTGCCCACACACCACCGGACTTTTTCGAGTGGACCTGCCCACACACCACCGGACTTTTCCGAGCAGACCTGCCCACACACCACCGGACTTTTCCGAGCAGACCTGCCCACACACCACCGGACTTTTCCGAGCGGACATGCCCACACACCACCGGACTTTTCCGAGCGGACCTGCCCACACACCACCGGACTTTTTCAAGGGGACCTGCCCACACACCACCGGACTTTTCCGAGCAGACCTGCCCACACACCACCGGACTTTTTCGAGTGGACCTGCCCACACACCACCGGACTTTTCCGAGCAGACCTGCCCACACACCACCGGACTTTTCCGAGCAGACCTGCCCACACACCACCGGACTTTTCCGAGCAGACCTGCCCACACACCACCGGACTTTTCCGAGCGGACAATCTGCCAGACTATGGCGGGAGTCCGCCAGACTTTTGAAATGAACAGACTTGTCCACACACGGAGAAAAGTCCGTTCATTTTGAACGTGGCTCCAGGTAGATGGGACTAGCGCAGGAAGTGAATGTCGCCGCCTCCATCAGCGAGATTGACACATCTCTAGTCCTGTCACCTGGTATGGACTTAAAGGGGAAGCCCTACGCCAAAAAAAATGGCATGGGTTCCCCCCCCAAAGTCCATATCAGACCCTTATCCGAGCACGTAGCCTGGCCTGTCAGGAAAGGGGGTGGGGACGAGCGAGCGCCTGAGCCGTACCAGGCCGCGTGCCCTGCAGCCCCCCACCCCAAAGCACCTTGTCCCCATGTTAATGAGGACAAGGGCCTCTTCCCGACAACACTGGCCGTTGGTTGTCGGGGTCTGCGGGTGGGGGCTTATCGGAATCTGGGAGCCCCCTTTAATAAGGGGGCCCCCAGATACTGGCCCCTGACCCTATGTGAATGAGTATTGGGGTACTATGTACCCCTACCCATTCACCTGGTGAAAAAAAGTGTAAATAAAAAAACACAACACACGTTTTTAAAATAATTAATTGGACAGCTCCGGTGGTCTTCCGTCTTGGGGGGTCTTCTTGCCGGACTCCTCCACTATCTTCTGCTCTTTTACTAGCAGAGGAGCCCGGCTTTCTTCTTCATCGTCGCCGCCGCCATCCTGGGGTCTTGCCCCCCTCTTCGGTTCTTCTTGCTGGGCCTCCGCTGTCTTCTTATAGCTCTTTTACTAGCGGTGGCCCGGTCTTCTGTCGCCGCCGCCTTCTTCTCCCTTGTGACATTGACACAAAGCTCTCTCTGGCCGCAATGACAGGGACGTGTTGTGCGGCGACTTATACCAAGTCCGCTGGATAGTTTGATCGTGTGTACGCGGCATTACTATACCTTAGCCTATTTATTTTCCAAAAATGGGTCATTTGTACTGACCTGGCATTTTTGTGCCTCTAGAAATTAGATCCGCCGTCAGTACATCAGGATTGATCGATTGTCAGGTATATATCCCATCGTTTCTGGATTCTATCATTTTCCTACAGACTAAATAATATACACTGATTTGGGCTATTTTCACCAAAGATATGGATAGGGATACATTTTGGGCTATATTTTATAACAGAAACGAAGAAAAATTTGTTATTTTGTTTCAAAATGTTTTATCAAAAAAGAGAAAAACCCCAGTGGTGATTAAAGTGGTTGTAAACTCTTACAAACCACTTTGACCTACAGGTGAGCCTAGATTAAGGCCTAGATTAAGGCTTACCTGTAGGTCCAAGAAATATCTCCTAAACCTATACAGTTTAGGAGATATTTGCCGGAAGACAGGCGCACTGAGTGCGGCATCGTCAATGACGAAGATGCCACGTGTGTCGGCTCCCGTGCGCATGCGCGGGAGTGACGTCATCGCAGCTTTGCCGAATGACAGCGGCGGAGCTGCGAGACCCCACCAAGAAGATGGATGCGCCAGACTACAGGGGACAGCGGTGACTTCACTGGCTCCTGTGTCAGGTAAGTGACACATAATGGACTACTATGCGATGCGATGCGATGCGATGCATAGTAGTCCATTATGCTTTACCTTTGCAGGTAATGAAAGAGGAAGTAACACTCATCAGGGTTTACTTCCTCTTTAAATACCACAGAAATAAATCTCTATTTCTGTGAACACAATGATGAAAATGTCATATGGGGACAGTGTTACATGATAGCGTAATTGTCATTCAAAGTGTGACAGCACTGAAAGCTGAGCATTGGCCTGGACAGGAAGGGGGGGGAGCGCCGGGTATTGAAGGGGTTAAGATGTACCCCAAAGTGATATCTGCCCATGGAATGGAGACGTACTCCATGTAGGTACCTTCTTATCCAGAAAGTACCACCAGGAGAATTACTCTGTGTAGGGAACCTGGGGACCTGCTCCATGTCTGTGTTTGCTGATATGGAATGTTTCAGGACTTTCCTCACAATAACAAACACAGCGAAGGTCAGCGACCAGCATGGACACGGGGAGTAAACAGTCCAAAGTCACAAATTGCAGATTTCATGTTTTCCAGTGTGGATTGGCCAAAGCAGAAAATAAATGAATGTTTATAGCAATTGGCTGTCTGTGCTAATAAATGGAACCTTGGAAGAAAGTAAATGTCATGTGAATGAACGGTGAATGAACGCTCGTGTGTGAAAGGAAATACAGGACGAGCCTCCCTCCAGGTCTCTCCACGTCCCTCCAGATCTCTCCAGATCTCTCCAGGTCCCTCCATGTCCCTCCAGATCTCTCCAGGTCCCTCCAGGTCCATCCAGGTCCCTCCAGGTCTCTCCAGGTCCCTCCAGGTTTCTCCAGGTCCCTCCAGATCTCTCCAGGTCCCTCCAGATCTCTCCAGGTCTCTCCAGATCTCTCCAGGTCCCACCAGGTCCCTCAAGGTCTCTCCAGGTCCCTCCAGATCTCTCCAGGTCCCTCCAGATCTCTCCAGGTCTCTCCAGATCTCTCCAGGTCCCACCAGGTCCCTCAAGGTCTCTCCAGGTCCCTCCAGATCTCTCCAGGTCTTTCCAGGTCCCTCCAGGTCTCTCCAGATCTCTCCAGGTCTCTCCAGGTCTCTCCAGGTCCCTCCAGATCTCTCCAGGTTCCTCCAGGTCTCTCCAGGTTAGACCAATTAGCGTCCCCTACCAACCTCTCCAAATTCTGCACTGGTGATTTTTCACCTAGTTAAGGGGTAGCAGCTTAGGAACCTAGTTTAGAAATTAGGAGGCGCGGGATTTATTTTCTGTTTTCAGTGCTTGAAGTAACCCCAGAGGAGAATATCGGGGTGTCTTATTGCGAGCACAGGTTAGACACAAAGCCACAATTCTTGACATCTTTTTTGTACTCAGGGTTGACCAGCAAGTTTAGAGTCATGAACCAGAACTGATTTAGGTACATAGAGGCAATGCACTTGAGTCCAAAAACCATTAGTGTACTTGAGGTTAATGTCCTTAGGAGGACTATTAAGAAGTGGGTGTTGATAATAAACATCACATTTTTCCAGTGAGAAGTAAATGGTGCAGGTTACATCTGAAAGTATATATCACATTGATTAGGGAAATCTCTATAATGGCGGCAGTCTCCATTAAACTTGAGTGGTAGTGGCATTCGTACATTAGTATCTACGGCGGCACTATCTCGGGCACCAAAGTCCCACAATTGTCTATGCAGATCAAGGATGTCCTTTTGTAGCCCTTTCACTTCAATTTGTAACTCAGCAAAGTTTTCACGGTAGTTATCACCAAATGTCTGCAACTCAGAGATTTGCACCTCGAGAGGAGCCACAGCAGCTGCTACAATGGCTTCCATGTTTTGGGCCAGAAAATTCTGTCACAGTCCGCAGTCAGGCTTGGAGGCCGGCAGCTATAGCAGTGGAGCAGATATTCACACGGGTCACCCTGGCCGATGACACGGGTTCACCTGAGGGGCGGGGTCTAAGCACTAACCGGTATTCACCAGAGCTCCTGATGGTGGGGATGGGCTTTGCTGCATGTTAGTACCAGGTCACAGTCTCAGAATAGCCCCACCAGGAGGTGAGCAAGCCAGGGTCCAGGAGCAGATATAGCAGGTAGGGGTCAAGCAGAAGTGTAGTTGAGAAACAAGCCAAATGTCAGTAAGGAATAATTGCTGGTTGGGATTCAGCAGAAGCGTAGTAGAGGAACAAGCCAAATGTCGGGAATGAAAGGTAGTGAAAAAAGGGGAGGAGAAAAAAGTTCATGGTTCAAGACAAGATCATTCAAGAAATTGTCTATGGAGCTGTCCAGAATTCCAGGTGGCGCAGCATGTAGCGTCACCAGCAGACACAGCTGGAGGTCTCGGGTTCATGTCCTAACAGTAGCTTTATATTGCTCTGGTCACAGTTTGTTAATAAAAAAAATGTATTTAAAATTTTCTAAAAAAATTATAATTTTTTTTTCGTACTGTCACCAGTCAGTGTCCCTGATCTCCACCACACCAGTTATATGATGATGCTGTACTGCACCGGGGTCAGTATAATATTGTAAGATTTTTTTTCATTTCTTTATTTACAAAAAAATTACAGCTTCAAAAAGCTTGACATGCCTCTAATGCCCCGTACACACGAGCGGACTTTTCAACATCCAAAGTCCGAAGGACCGAGTCCGTCAGACTATCCGATCGTGTGTGGGCTGCAACGGACTTTTGATTCGCCAAAGTCTGACGGACTTTAGAAATGAAGCATGCTTCAAATTTTCCCGAAGGAACTCCGCCGGACCCGGTCCCCTTCGAAAACTCCGCTCGTGTGTATGCTACTCCGACGGACTAAAACCGACGCTAGGGCAGCTATTGGCTACTGGCTATGAACTTCCTTATTCGAGTCGGGTCGTACGTCATCACGTTCGAATCCGTCGGAGTTTAGTGTGATCGTGTGTGGCCAAGTCCGTTCGGCCGAAAAGTCTGTCAGAACTCCGTCGGAACTCCGGCGGAACTCCGGCGGAACTCCTTTGGAAGTCTGTCGGACATAAGTCCTCTCGTGTGTACGGGGCATTACACGTGATCGGACAACCCGCTGGACTTTGCAGCGGAGGTCCACCGGACTTTTCCGAGCAGACCTGCCCACACACCACCGGACTTTTCCGAGCGGACCTGCCCACACACCACCGGACTTTTTCGAGTGGACCTGCCCACACACCACCGGACTTTTCCGAGCAGACCTGCCCACACACCACCGGACTTTTCCGAGCAGACCTGCCCACACACCACCGGACTTTTCCGAGCGGACCTGCCCACACACCACCGGACTTTTTCAAGGGGACCTGCCCACACACCACCGGACTTTTCCGAGCAGACCTGCCCACACACCACCGGACTTTTTCCGAGCAGACCTGCCCACACACCACCGGACTTTTTCGAGTGGACCTGCCCACACACCACCGGACTTTTCCGAGCAGACCTGCCCACACACCACCGGACTTTTCCGAGCAGACCTGCCCACACACCACCGGACTTTTCCGAGCAGACCTGCCCACACACCACCGGACTTTTCCGAGCAGACCTGCCCACACACCACCGGACTTTTCCGAGCGGACAATCTGCCAGACTATGGCGGGAGTCCGCCAGACTTTTGAAATGAACGGACTTGTCCACACACGGAGAAAAGTCCGTTCATTTTGAACGTGGCTCCAGGTAGATGGGACTAGCGCAGGAAGTGAATGTCGCCGCCTCCATCAGCGAGATTGACACATCTCTAGTCCTGTCACCTGGTATGGACTTAAAGGGGAAGCCCTACGCCAAAAAAAATGGCATGGGTTCCCCCCCCCAAAGTCCATATCAGACCCTTATCCGAGCACGTAGCCTGGCCTGTCAGGAAAGGGGGTGGGGACGAGCGAGCGCCTGAGCCGTACCAGGCCGCGTGCCCTGCAGCCCCCCACCCCAAAGCACCTTGTCCCCATGTTAATGAGGACAAGGGCCTCTTCCCGACAACACTGGCCGTTGGTTGTCGGGGTCTGCGGGTGGGGGGCTTATCGGAATCTGGGAGCCCCCTTTAATAAGGGGGCCCCCAGATACTGGCCCCTGACCCTATGTGAATGAGTATTGGGGTACTATGTACCCCTACCCATTAACCTGGTGAAAAAAAGTGTAAATAAAAAAACACAACACACGTTTTTAAAATAATTTATTGGACAGCTCCGGTGGTCTTCCGTCTTGGGGGGTCTTCTTGCCGGACTCCTCCACTATCTTCTGCTCTTTTACTAGCAGAGGAGCCCGGCTTTCTTCTTCATCGTCGCCGCCGCCATCCTGGGGTCTTGCCCCCCTCTTCGGTTCTTCTTGCTGGGCCTCCGCTGTCTTCTTATAGCTCTTTTACTAGCGGTGGCCCGGTCTTCTGTCGCCGCCGCCTTCTTCTCCCTTGTGACATTGACACAAAGCTCTCTCTGGCCGCAATGACAGGGACGTGTTGTGCGGCGACTTATACCAAGTCCGCTGGATAGTTTGATCGTGTGTACGTGGCATTACTATACCTTAGCCTATTTATTTTCCAAAAATGGGTCATTTGTACTGACCTGGCATTTTTGTGCCTCTAGAAATTAGATCCGCCGTCAGTACATCAGGATTGATCGATTGTCAGGTATATATCCCATCGTTTCTGGATTCTATCATTTTCCTACAGACTAAATAATATACACTGATTTGGGCTATTTTCACCAAAGATATGGATAGGGATACATTTTGGGCTATATTTTATAACAGAAACGAAGAAAAATTTGTTATTTTGTTTCAAAATGTTTTATCAAAAAAGGGAAAAACCCCAGTGGTGATTAAAGTGGTTGTAAACTCTTACAAACCACTTTGACCTACAGGTGAGCCTAGATTAAGGCCTAGATTAAGGCTTACCTGTAGGTCCAAGAAATATCTCCTAAACCTATACAGTTTAGGAGATATTTGCCAGAAGACAGGCGCACTGAGTGCGGCATCGTCAATGACGAAGATGCCACGTGTGTCGGCTCCCGTGCGCATGCGCGGGAGTGACGTCATCGCAGCTTTGCCGAATGACAGCGGCGGAGCTGCGAGACCCCACCAAGAAGATGGATGCGCCGGACTACAGGGGACAGCGGTGACTTCACTGGCTCCTGTGTCAGGTAAGTGACACATAATGGACTACTATGCGATGCGATGCGATGCGATGCATAGTAGTCCATTATGCTTTACCTTTGCAGGTAATGAAAGAGGAAGTAACACTCATCAGGGTTTACTTCCTCTTTAAATACCACAGAAATAAATCTCTATTTCTGTGAACACAATGATGAAAATGTCATATGGGGACAGTGTTACATGATAGCGTAATTGTCATTCAAAGTGTGACAGCACTGAAAGCTGAGCATTGGCCTGGACAGGAAGGGGGGGGAGCGCCGGGTATTGAAGGGGTTAAGATGTACCCCAAAGTGATATCTGCCCATGGAATGGAGACGTACTCCATGTAGGTACCTTCTTATCCAGAAAGTACCACCAGGAGAATTACTCTGTGTAGGGAACCTGGGGACCTGCTCCATGTCTGTGTTTGCTGATATGGAATGTTTCAGGACTTTCCTCACAATAACAAACACAGCGAAGGTCAGCGACCGGCATGGACACGGGGAGTAAACAGTCCAAAGTCACAAATTGCAGATTTCATGTTTTCCAGTGTGGATTGGCCAAAGCAGAAAATAAATGAATGTTTATGGCAATTGGCTGTCTGTGCTAATAAATGGAACCTTGGAAGAAAGTAAATGTCATGTGAATGAACGGTGAATGAACGCTCGTGTGTGAAAGGAAATACAGGACGAGCCTCCCTCCAGGTCTCTCCACGTCCCTCCAGATCTCTCCAGATCTCTCCAGGTCCCTCCATGTCCCTCCAGATCTCTCCAGGTCCCTCCAGGTCCCTCCAGGTCCATCCAGGTCCATCCAGGTCCCTCCAGGTCTCTCCAGGTCCCTCCAGGTCTCTCCAGGTTTCTCCAGGTCCCTCCAGATCTCTCCAGATCTCTCCAGATCTCTCCAGGTCCATCCAGGTCCCTCCAGGTCCCTCCAGATCTCTCCAGGTCTCTCCAGATCTCACCAGGTCCCTCCAGGTCTCTCCAGGCCTCTCCAGGTCCCTCCAGGTCTCTCCAGATCTCTCCAGGTCCCTCCAGATCTCGCCAGGTCCCTCCAGATCTCTCCAGGTCCCTCCAGGTCTCTCCAGATCTCTCCAGGTCTCTCCAGATCTCTCCAGGCCCCTCAAGGTCTCTCCAGGTCCCTCCAGATCTCTCCAGGTCTTTCCAGGTCCCTCCAGGTCTCTCCAGATCTCTCCAGGTCTCTCCAGGTCTCTCCAGGTCCCTCCAGATCTCTCCAGGTCCCTCCAGATCTCTCCAGGTCTCTCCAGGTCCCTCCAGATCTCTCCACGTCTCTCCAGGTCCCTCCAGATCTCTCCAGGTCCCTCCAGATCTCGTCAGGTCCCTCCAGATCTCTCCAGGTCCCTCCAGGTCTCTCCAGATCTTTCCAGGTCTCTCTAGATCTCTCCAGGTCTCTCCAGATCTCTCCAGGCCCCTCAAGGTCTCTCCAGGTCCCTCCAGGTCTCTCCAGATCTCTCCAGGTCCCTCCAGATCTTTCCAGGTCCCTCCAGGTCTCTCCAGATCTCTCCAGGTCTCTCCAGGTCTCTCCAGGTCCCTCCAGATCTTTCCAGGTTCCTCCAGGTCTCTCCAGGTCCCTCCAGATCTCTCCACGTCTCTCCAGGTCCCTCCAGATCTCTCCAGGTCCCTCCAGATCTCGTCAGGTCCCTCCAGATCTCTCCAGGTCCCTCCAGGTCTCTCCAGATCTTTCCAGGTCTCTCTAGATCTCTCCAGGTCTCTCCAGATCTCTCCAGGCCCCTCAAGGTCTCTCCAGGTCCCTCCAGATCTCTCCAGGTCCCTCCAGGTCTCTCCAGATCTCTCCAGGTCTCTCCAGGTCTCTCCAGGTCCCTCCAGATCTCTCCAGGTTCCTCCAGGTCCCTCCAGGTCTAGTCCCAGGTGCACCAAATGCGATATATAACTCTAAACTCCCTTCGATGAAAGATCTCGCCTCTACTTATCATCTTCCCCATAGCTAGTATTGGGACTCCATTCTACTTTCCATATAACATGGCAGACACCACAACCCAACAGAACTGCAGTAACATCTCTCCAATCTTCTATCTTTTCTATTACAGGATTTAACCATTCAATGTAGCTCCATTCCTCCTCAGCTCCCTTTGATTAAAATATATATATAAAATAAAGGAAGAAAAATCACATAGTGGAATCTTTTATTCCACAAACACGAGAATGAATCACAGAGTGTGATATGCACGTCCATCATTCACCTTCCTTGCCTTAACAGAAGTCGATCGTCTCACACTCTGGGATCATCACATTGTACACACAGAGAAATGTCAGAATATAAATCATCTGCATTATATCCTCAGACCGACAGTCATGCACAATACTTTACTGCTTACCTGAGACATTTCAGTCACCCACAGTCTGGCTCCTCGAGAACACTGCACCTTAAAGTGATATTAAATGCACTGTGTAATGTCCAATGCCTTGAAAAAGTATTCATACCCCTTGAAATGTCCAACATTTTGTCATGTTACAACCAAAATCATAAATGTATCTTATTAGGATTTTATGTGATGTACCAACACAAAGTGGCACATAATTGTGAAGTGGAAGAAAAGTGATAAATGATACAAATATATGAAAAGTGTGGGGGGAGGGGCATTTGTATGGCGCCCCCTTTACTCTGATACTCCCAACTAAAATTATTATTATACAGGATTTATATATCGCCAACAGTTTACACAGCACTTTCCAATATAAAAGGAGACAATACAGTTATAATACAATAAAATACAAGAGGATTAAAAGGGTCCTGCTCAGAAGAGCTTACAATCTAATAGGGTGGGGGAGGTGGTACAAAAATTTGTAACTGTGGGGAATGAGCTGATGGAAGTGGTAGAAGATTAATTGGTCACGTGATCGGCTTTCCCGAAGAGATGAGTTTTCAGGGATCGCCTGAAGGTAGCGAGAGTAGAGGGATAGCCGGACAGGTTGAGGTAGCGAGTTCCAGAGGATGGGAGAGGCTCTGGAGAAATCCTGGAGACAAGCATGGGAGGAGGAGACGAGGGAGCTTGAGAGTAGGAAGTCTTGGAGACAAGATTGGTGAAGGAGCTCTGGGCAGAGTTGTGAATGGCTTTGTATGTTGTGGTTAGTATTTTGAATTTAATTTGCTGGGCTATTGGGAGCCAGTGTAGGGATTAGAGGAGAGGGTTGGCAGACAATGAATGGAGGTCAGTGTAGGGATTAGAGGAGAGGGTTGGCAGACAATGAATGGAGACCAGTGTAGGGATTAGAGGAGAGGGTTGGTGGACAATGAATGGAGGTCAGTGTAGGGATTGGAGGACAGCGTTGGTGGACACTGAATGGAGGTCAGTGTAGGGATTGGAGGAGAGGGTTGGCAGACACTAAATGGAGATCAGTATAGGGATTGGAGGAGAGGGGTGGAGGACACTGAATGGAGATCAGTGTAGGGATTGGAGGAGAGGGGTGGTGGGAGGTCAGTGTAGGGATTGGAGGAGAGGGGTGGTGGGAGGTCAGTGTAGGGATTGGAGGAGAGGGGTGGTGGGAGGTCAGTGTAGGGATTGGAGGAGAGGGGTGGTGGGAGGTCAGTGTAGGGATTGGAGGAGAGGGGTGGTGGGAGGTCAGTGTAGGGATTGGAGGAGAGGGGTGGTGGGAGGTCAGTGTAGGGATTGGAGGAGAGGGGTGGTGGGAGGTCAGTGTAGGGATTGGAGGAGAGGGGTGGTGGGAGGTCAGTGTAGGGATTGGAGGAGAGGGGTGGTGGGAGGTCAGTGTAGAGATTGGAGGAGAGGGGTGGTGGGAGGTCAGTGTAGGGATTGGAGGAGAGGGGTGGTGGGAGGACAGTGTAGAGATTGGAGGAGAGGGGTGGTGGGAGGTCAGTGTAGGGATTGGAGGAGAGGGGTGGTGGGAGGTCAGTGTAGAGATTGGAGGAGAGGGTTGGTGGGAGGTCAGTGTAGGGATTGGAGGAGAGGGTTGGTGGGAGGTCAGTGTAGGGATTGGAGGAGAGGGGCGGTGGGAGGACAGTGTAGAGATTGGAGGAGAGGGGTGGTGGGAGGACAGTGTAGAGATTGGAGGAGAGGGGTGGTGGGAGGTCAGTGTAGGGATTGGAGGAGAGGGGTGGTGGGAGGTCAGTGTAGGGATTGGAGGAGAGGGGCGGTGGGAGGACAGTGTAGAGATTGGAGGAGAGGGGTGGTGGGAGGTCAGTGTAGGGATTGGAGGAGAGGGATGGTGGGAGGTCAGTGTAGGGATTGGAGGAGAGGGTTGGTGGGAGGTCAGTGTAGGGATTGGAGGAGAGGGGTGGTGGGAGGTCAGTGTAGGGATTGGAGGAGAGGGGCGGTGGGAGGACAGTGTAGAGATTGGAGGAGAGGGGTGGTGGGAGGTCAGTGTAGGGATTGGAGGAGAGGGATGGTGGGAGGTCAGTGTAGGGATTGGAGGAGAGGGTTGGTGGGAGGTCAGTGTAGGGATTGGAGGAGAGGGGTGGTGGGAGGTCAGTGTAGGGATTGGAGGAGAGGGGTGGTGGGAGGTCAGTGTAGAGATTGGAGGAGAGGGTTGGTGGACAATGAATGGAGGTCAGTGTAGGGATTGGAGGAGAGGGTTGGTGGACAATGAATGGAGGTCAGTGTAGGGATTGGAGGAGAGGGTTGGCAGACACTGAATGGAGATCAGTATAGGGATTGGAGGAGAGGGGTGGTGGGAGGTCAGTGTAGGGATTGGAGGAGAGGGGTGGTGGGAGGTCAGTGTAGAGATTGGAGGAGAGGGGTGGTGGGAGGTCAGTGTAGGGATTGGAGGAGAGGGTTGGTGGGAGGTCAGTGTAGGGATTGGAGGAGAGGGGTGGTGGGAGGTCAGTGTAGGGATTGGAGGAGAGGGGTGGTGGGAGGTCAGTGTAGGGATTGGAGGAGAGGGGTGGTGGGAGGTCAGTGTAGGGATTGGAGGAGAGGGGTGGTGGGAGGTCAGTGTAGGGATTGGAGGAGAGGGGTGGTGGGAGGTCAGTGTAGAGATTGGAGGAGAGGGGTGGTGGGAGGTCAGTGTAGAGATTGGAGGAGAGTGGTGGTGGGAGGTCAGTGTAGGGATTGGAGGAGAGGGGTGGTGGGAGGTCAGTGTAGGGATTGGAGGAGAGGGGTGGTGGGAGGTCAGTGTAGGGATTGGAGGAGAGGGGTGGTGGGAGGTCAGTGTAGGGATTGGAGGAGAGGGGTGGTGGGAGGTCAGTGTAGGGATTGGAGGAGAGGGGTGGTGGGAGGTCAGTGTAGAGATTGGAGGAGAGGGGTGGTGGGAGGTCAGTGTAGGGATTGGAGGAGAGGGGTGGTGGGAGGTCAGTGTAGGGATTGGAGGAGAGGGGTGGTGGGAGGTCAGTGTAGAGATTGGAGGAGAGGGGTGGTGGGAGGTCAGTGTAGAGATTGGAGGAGAGGGGTGGTGGGAGGTCAGTGTAGAGATTGGAGGAGAGGGGTGGTGGGAGGTCAGTGTAGGGATTGGAGGAGAGGGGTGGTGGGAGGTCAGTGTAGGGATTGGAGGAGAGGGGTGGTGGGAGGTCAGTGTAGGGATTGGAGGAGAGGGGTGGTGGGAGGTCAGTGTAGGGATTGGAGGAGAGGGGTGGTGGGAGGTCAGTGTAGGGATTGGAGTAGAGGGTTGGTGGGAGGTCAGTGTAGGGATTGGAGGAGAGGGGTGGTGGGAGGTCAGTGTAGAGATTGGAGGAGAGGGGTGGTGGGAGGTCAGTGTAGGGATTGGAGGAGAGGGGTGGTGGGAGGTCAGTGTAGGGATTGGAGGAGAGGGGTGGTGGGAGGTCAGTGTAGGGATTGGAGGAGAGGGGTGGTGGGAGGTCAGTGTAGAGATTGGAGGAGAGGGGTGGTGGGAGGTCAGTGTAGGGATTGGAGGAGAGGGGTGGTGGGAGGTCAGTGTAGGGATTGGAGGAGAGGGGTGGTGGGAGGTCAGTGTAGAGATTGGAGGAGAGGGGTGGTGGGAGGTCAGTGTAGGGATTGGAGGAGAGGGGTGGTGGGAGGTCAGTGTAGGGATTGGAGGAGAGGGGTGGTGGGAGGTCAGTGTAGGGATTGGAGGAGAGGGGTGGTGGGAGGTCAGTGTAGGGATTGGAGGAGAGGGGTGGTGGGAGGTCAGTGTAGGGATTGGAGTAGAGGGTTGGTGGGAGGTCAGTGTAGGGATTGGAGGAGAGGGGTGGTGGGAGGTCAGTGTAGGGATTGGAGGAGAGGGGTGGTGGGAGGTCAGTGTAGGGATTGGAGGAGAGGGGTGGTGGGAGGTCAGTGTAGGGATTGGAGGAGAGGGGTGGTGGGAGGTCAGTGTAGGGATTGGAGGAGAGGGGTGGTGGGAGGTCAGTGTAGAGATTGGAGGAGAGGGGTGGTGGGAGGTCAGTGTAGGGATTGGAGGAGAGGGGTGGTGGGAGGTCAGTGTAGGGATTGGAGGAGAGGGGTGGTGGGAGGTCAGTGTAGAGATTGGAGGAGAGGGGTGGTGGGAGGTCAGTGTAGGGATTGGAGGAGAGGGGTGGTGGGAGGTCAGTGTAGGGATTGGAGGAGAGGGGTGGTGGGAGGTCAGTGTAGAGATTGGAGGAGAGGGGTGGTGGGAGGTCAGTGTAGGGATTGGAGGAGAGGGGTGGTGGGAGGTCAGTGTAGGGATTGGAGGAGAGGGGTGGTGGGAGGTCAGTGTAGGGATTGGAGGAGAGGGGTGGTGGGAGGTCAGTGTAGGGATTGGAGGAGAGGGGTGGTGGGAGGTCAGTGTAGAGATTGGAGGAGAGGGGTGGTGGGAGGTCAGTGTAGGGATTGGAGGAGAGGGGTGGTGGGAGGTCAGTGTAGAGATTGGAGGAGAGGGGTGGTGGGAGGTCAGTGTAGGGATTGGAGGAGAGGGGTGGTGGGAGGTCAGTGTAGAGATTGGAGGAGAGGGGTGGTGGGAGGTCAGTGTAGGGATTGGAGGAGAGGGGTGGTGGGAGGTCAGTGTAGAGATTGGAGGAGAGGGTTGGTGGACAATGAATGGAGGTCAGTGTAGGGATTGGAGGAGAGGGTTGGTGGACAATGAATGGAGGTCAGTGTAGGGATTGGAGGAGAGGGTTGGCAGACACTGAATGGAGATCAGTATAGGGATTGGAGGAGAGGGGTGGTGGGAGGTCAGTGTAGGGATTGGAGGAGAGGGGTGGTGGGAGGTCAGTGTAGAGATTGGAGGAGAGGGGTGGTGGGAGGTCAGTGTAGGGATTGGAGGAGAGGGGTGGTGGGAGGTCAGTGTAGAGATTGGAGGAGAGGGGTGGTGGGAGGTCAGTGTAGAGATTGGAGGAGAGGGGTGGTGGGAGGTCAGTGTAGGGATTGGAGGAGAGGGGTGGTGGGAGGTCAGTGTAGAGATTGGAGGAGAGGGGTGGTGGGAGGTCAGTGTAGAGATTGGAGGAGAGGGGTGGTGGGAGGTCAGTGTAGGGATTGGAGGAGAGGGGTGGTGGGAGGTCAGTGTAGGGATTGGAGGAGAGGGGTGGTGGGAGGTCAGTGTAGGGATTGGAGGAGAGGGGTGGTGGGAGGTCAGTGTAGGGATTGGAGGAGAGGGGTGGTGGGAGGTCAGTGTAGGGATTGGAGGAGAGGGGTGGTGGGAGGTCAGTGTAGGGATTGGAGGAGAGGGGTGGTGGGAGGTCAGTGTAGGGATTGGAGGAGAGGGTTGGTGGGAGGTCAGTGTAGGGATTGGAGGAGAGGGGTGGTGGGAGGTCAGTGTAGAGATTGGAGGAGAGGGGTGGTGGGAGGTCAGTGTAGAGATTGGAGGAGAGGGGTGGTGGGAGGTCAGTGTAGGGATTGGAGGAGAGGGGTGGTGGGAGGTCAGTGTAGGGATTGGAGGAGAGGGGCGGTGGGAGGTCAGTGTAGGGATTGGAGGAGAGGGTTGGTGGGAGGTCAGTGTAGGGATTGGAGGAGAGGGGTGGTGGGAGGTCAGTGTAGAGATTGGAGGAGAGGGGTGGTGGGAGGTCAGTGTAGGGATTGGAGGAGAGGGGTGGTGGGAGGTCAGTGTAGGGATTGGAGGAGAGGGGTGGTGGGAGGTCAGTGTAGGGATTGGAGGAGAGGGTTGGTGGGAGGTCAGTGTAGGGATTGGAGGAGAGGGGTGGTGGGAGGTCAGTGTAGGGATTGGAGGAGAGGGGTGGTGGGAGGTCAGTGTAGAGATTGGAGGAGAGGGGTGGTGGGAGGTCAGTGTAGGGATTGGAGGAGAGGGGTGGTGGGAGGTCAGTGTAGGGATTGGAGGAGAGGGGTGGTGGGAGGTCAGTGTAGAGATTGGAGGAGAGGGGTGGTGGGAGGTCAGTGTAGGGATTGGAGGAGAGGGGTGGTGGGAGGTCAGTGTAGGGATTGGAGGAGAGGGGTGGTGGGAGGTCAGTGTAGGGATTGGAGGAGAGGGGTGGTGGGAGGTCAGTGTAGGGATTGGAGGAGAGGGGTGGTGGGAGGTCAGTGTAGGGATTGGAGGAGAGGGGTGGTGGGAGGTCAGTGTAGGGATTGGAGGAGAGGGTTGGTGGGAGGTCAGTGTAGGGATTGGAGGAGAGGGGTGGTGGGAGGTCAGTGTAGAGATTGGAGGAGAGGGTTGGTGGGAGGTCAGTGTAGGGATTGGAGGAGAGGGGTGGTGGGAGGTCAGTGTAGAGATTGGAGGAGAGGGGTGGTGGGAGGTCAGTGTAGAGATTGGAGGAGAGGGGTGGTGGGAGGTCAGTGTAGGGATTGGAGGAGAGGGGTGGTGGGAGGTCAGTGTAGGGATTGGAGGAGAGGGGTGGTGGGAGGTCAGTGTAGGGATTGGAGGAGAGGGGTGGTGGGAGGTCAGTGTGGGGATTGGAGGAGAGGGGTTGGTGGGAGGTCAGTGTAGGGATTGGAGGAGAGGGGTGGTGGGAGGTCAGTGTAGGGATTGGAGGAGAGGGGTGGTGGGAGGTCAGTGTAGGGATTGGAGGAGAGGGGCGGTGGGAGGTCAGTGTAGGGATTGGAGGAGAGGGTTGGTGGGAGGTCAGTGTAGGGATTGGAGGAGAGGGGTGGTGGGAGGTCAGTGTAGAGATTGGAGGAGAGGGGTGGTGGGAGGTCAGTGTAGGGATTGGAGGAGAGGGGTGGTGGGAGGTCAGTGTAGGGATTGGAGGAGAGGGGTGGTGGGAGGTCAGTGTAGGGATTGGAGGAGAGGGGTGGTGGGAGGTCAGTGTAGAGATTGGAGGAGAGGGGTGGTGGGAGGTCAGTGTAGGGATTGGAGGAGAGGGGTGGTGGGAGGTCAGTGTAGAGATTGGAGGAGAGGGGTGGTGGGAGGTCAGTGTAGAGATTGGAGGAGAGGGGTGGTGGGAGGTCAGTGTAGGGATTGGAGGAGAGGGGTGGTGGGAGGTCAGTGTAGAGATTGGAGGAGAGGGGTGGTGGGAGGTCAGTGTAGAGATTGGAGGAGAGGGGTGGTGGGAGGTCAGTGTAGAGATTGGAGGAGAGGGGTGGTGGGAGGTCAGTGTAGAGATTGGAGGAGAGGGGTGGTGGGAGGTCAGTGTGGGGATTGGAGGAGAGGGGTGGTGGGAGGTCAGTGTAGGGATTGGAGGAGAGGGGTGGTGGGAGGTCAGTGTAGGGATTGGAGGAGAGGGGTGGTGGGAGGTCAGTGTAGGGATTGGAGTAGAGGGTTGGTGGGAGGTCAGTGTAGGGATTGGAGGAGAGGGGTGGTGGGAGGTCAGTGTAGGATTGGAGGAGAGGGGTGGTGGGAGGTCAGTGTAGGGATTGGAGGAGAGGGGTGGTGGGAGGTCAGTGTAGAGATTGGAGGAGAGGGTTGGTGGGAGGTCAGTGTAGGGATTGGAGGAGAGGGGTGGTGGGAGGTCAGTGTAGGGATTGGAGGAGAGGGGTGGTGGGAGGTCAGTGTAGGGATTGGAGTAGAGGGTTGGTGGGAGGTCAGTGTAGGGATTGGAGGAGAGGGGTGGTGGGAGGTCAGTGTAGGGATTGGAGGAGAGGGGTGGTGGGAGGTCAGTGTAGGGATTGGAGGAGAGGGGTGGTGGGAGGTCAGTGTAGAGATTGGAGGAGAGGGGTGGTGGGAGGTCAGTGTGGGGATTGGAGGAGAGGGGTGGTGGGAGGTCAGTGTAGAGATTGGAGGAGAGGGGTGGTGGGAGGTCAGTGTAGGGATTGGAGGAGAGGGGTGGTGGGAGGTCAGTGTAGAGATTGGAGGAGAGGGGTGGTGGGAGGTCAGTGTAGGGATTGGAGGAGAGGGTTGGTGGGAGGTCAGTGTAGGGATTGGAGGAGAGGGGTGGTGGGAGGTCAGTGTAGGGATTGGAGTAGAGGGTTGGTGGGAGGTCAGGGTCAGATTGTAGGGATTGGAGGAGAGGGGTGGTGGGAGGTCAGTGTAGGGATTGGAGGAGAGGGGTGGTGGGAGGTCAGTGTAGGGATTGGAGGAGAGGGGTGGTGGGAGGTCAGTGTAGAGATTGGAGGAGAGGGGTGGTGGGAGGTCAGTGTGGGGATTGGAGGAGAGGGGTGGTGGGAGGTCAGTGTAGAGATTGGAGGAGAGGGGTGGTGGGAGGTCAGTGTAGGGATTGGAGGAGAGGGGTGGTGGGAGGTCAGTGTAGAGATTGGAGGAGAGGGGTGGTGGGAGGTCAGTGTAGAGATTGGAGGAGAGGGGTGGTGGGAGGTCAGTGTGGGGATTGGAGGAGAGGGGTGGTGGGAGGTCAGTGTAGGGATTGGAGGAGAGGGGTGGTGGGAGGTCAGTGTAGGGATTGGAGGAGAGGGGTGGTGGGAGGTCAGTGTAGGGATTGGAGGAGAGGGGTGGTGGGAGGTCAGTGTAGGGATTGGAGGAGAGGGTTGGCAGACACTGAATGGAGATCAGTATAGGGATTGGAGGAGAGGGGTGGTGGGAGGTCAGTGTAGGGATTGGAGGAGAGGGGAGGTGGGAGGTCAGTGTAGAGATTGGAGGAGAGGGGCGGTGGGAGGTCAGTGTAGGGATTGGAGGAGAGGGTTGGCAGACACTGAGCGGTTGGTAAGGTGGATAAGTCTGGTAGCAGGATTCATGATAGACTGAAGAGGGGAGGAGCCTATGGAGAGACAGGCCAATGAGAAGGGAGTTGCAATAGTCAAGGTGAGAGATAACAAGGGAGGGAAGGAGGAGATTGTTGTTTTCCATTGATAAAAAGGGGCGTGGTTTAGAGACGTTTCGGGGGTGAATTCTATGATTGGACTTGGGGCTGAAATGACAAGTCAGAGTCTAGAATTACACCGAGAACCCCGGGGGAGGGGAGGGCCTTTTGGTTGCATTGTTGATTTTGATGGAAAAGTCATGGTGGGGGTGGGGCGGGGGGAATATTAATAGCTCGGTTTTAGAGAGATTTAGTTGGAGGAAGTGGGGGGACATCCATGCTGATATGTCTGTTAGTAAGTTAGTAATGGAGAGGAGACTGAAGGAGTGAGGTGAGGAGAAGACGGATAGATTTGGGTGTCATCGGCGGTGGTATTGGAAGCCGTGGGCGGTTATCAAGGGACCAAGGAAGGAGGTGTAGATAGCGAAGAGAAGGGGGCCAAGAACAGAGCCTTGGGGGACCCCCACAAAAAGAGGCAATTGAGAGGATTAGACAGAGTTGTAGGTGACACTGGAGGAACGTTGTGATAGGTGGGCAGAGAACCAGGAAAGAGCAGAATCTCAGAGGCCAAGGGAATGGAGTTTATTGAGGAGGAGCGGGTGGTCAAGAGTATCAAAGGCCGCAGAGAGGTCAGGTAGTAGGAGTATGGAGTACTGGCTGGTAGTAGGAGTATGGAGTACTGGCTGGTAGTAGGAGTATGGAGTACTGGCTGGTAGTAGGAGTATGGAGTAGCGGCTGGTAGTAGGAGTATGGAGTACTGGCTGGTAGTAGGAGTATGGAGTACTGGCTGGTAGTAGGAGTATGGAGTACTGGCTGGTAGTAGGAGTATGGAGTACTGGCTGGTAGTAGGAGTATGGAGTACTGGCTGGTAGAAGGAGTATGGAGTAGCGGCTGGTAGTAGAAGTATGGAGTAGCGGCTGGTAGTAGGAGTATGGAGTATTGGCTGGTAGTAGGAGTATGGAGTACTGGCTGGTAGTAGGAGTATGGAGTACTGGCTGGTAGTAGGAGTATGGAGTAGCGGCTGGTAGTAGGAGTATGGAGTACTGGCTGGTAGTAGGAGTATGGAGTAGCGGCTGGTAGTAGAAGTATGGAGTAGCGGCTGGTAGTAGGAGTATGGAGTATTGGCTGGTAGTAGGAGTATGGAGTACTGGCTGGTAGTAGGAGTATGGAGTACTTGCTGGTAGTAGGAGTATGGAGTACTGGCTGGTAGTAGGAGTATGGAGTACTGGCTGGTAGTAGGAGTATGGAGTACTGGCTGGTAGTAGGAGTATGGAGTACTTGCTGGTAGTAGGAGTATGAAGTACTGGCTGGTAGTAGGAGTATGGAGTATTGGCTGGTAGTAGGAGTATGGAGTACTGGCTGGTAGTAGGAGTATGGAGTACTTGCTGGTAGTAGGAGTATGGAGTACTGGCTGGTAGTAGGAGTATGGAGTACTGGCTGGTAGTAGGAGTATGGAGTACTGGCTGGTAGTAGGAGTATGGAGTACTTGCTGGTAGTAGGAGTATGAAGTACTGGCTGGTAGTAGGAGTATGGAGTATTGGCTCTTAGTAGGAGTATGGAGTAGCGGCTGGTAGTAGGAGTATGGAGTACTGGCTGGTAGTAGGAGTATGGAGTACTGGCTGGTAGTAGGAGTATGGAGTACTGGCTGGTAGTAGGAGTATGGAGTACTGGCTGGTAGTAGGAGTATGGAGTAGCGGCTGGTAGTAGAAGTATGGAGTAGCGGCTGGTAGTAGGAGTATGGAGTATTGGCTGGTAGTAGGAGTATGGAGTACTGGCTGGTAGTAGGAGTATGGAGTACTGGCTGGTAGTAGGAGTATGGAGTAGCGGGTGGTAGTAGAAGTATGGAGTAGCGGCTGGTAGTAGGAGTATGGAGTATTGGCTGGTAGTAGGAGTATGGAGTACTGGCTGGTAGTAGGAGTATGGAGTACTTGCTAGTAGTAGGTGTATGAAGTACTGGCTGGTAGTAGGAGTATGGAGTATTGGCTGGTAGTAGGAGTATGGAGTAGCGGCTGGTAGTAGGAGTATGGAGTACTGGCTGGTAGTAGGAGTATGGAGTACTGGCTGGTAGTAGGAGTATGGAGTACTGGCTGGTAGTAGGAGTATGGAGTACTGGCTGGTAGTAGGAGTATGGAGTACTGGCTGGTAGTAGGAGTATGGAGTACTGGCTGGTAGTAGGAGTATGGAGTAGCGGGTGGTAGTAGAAGTATGGAGTAGCGGCTGGTAGTAGGAGTATGGAGTATTGGCTGGTAGTAGGAGTATGGAGTACTGGCTGGTAGTAGGAGTATGGAGTACTTGCTAGTAGTAGGTGTATGAAGTACTGGCTGGTAGTAGGAGTATGGAGTACTTGCTAGTAGTAGGTGTATGGAGTACTGGCTGGTAGTAGGAGTATGGAGTACTGGCTGGTAGTAGGAGTATGGAGTAGCGGGTGGTAGTAGAAGTATGGAGTAGCGGCTGGTAGTAGGAGTATGGAGTATTGGCTGGTAGTAGGAGTATGGAGTACTGGCTGGTAGTAGGAGTATGGAGTACTTGCTAGTAGTAGGTGTATGAAGTACTGGCTGGTAGTAGGAGTATGGAGTATTGGCTGGTAGTAGGAGTATGGAGTAGCGGCTGGTAGTAGGAGTATGGAGTACTGGCTGGTAGTAGGAGTATGGAGTACTGGCTGGTAGTAGGAGTATGGAGTACTGGCTGGTAGTAGGAGTATGGAGTACTGGCTGGTAGTAGGAGTATGGAGTAGCGGCTGGTAGTAGGAGTATGGAGTACTGGCTGGTAGTAGGAGTATGGAGTACTGAAGTATCTGGTAGTAGGAGTATGGAGTACTGGCTGGTAGTAGGAGTATGGAGTACTGGCTGGTAGTAGGAGTATGGAGTACTGGCTGGTAGAAGGAGTATGGAGTAGCGGCTGGTAGTAGAAGTATGGAGTAGCGGCTGGTAGTAGGAGTATGGAGTATTGGCTGGTAGTAGGAGTATGGAGTACTGGCTGGTAGTAGGAGTATGGAGTACTGGCTGGTAGTAGGAGTATGGAGTAGCGGCTGGTAGTAGGAGTATGGAGTACTGGCTGGTAGTAGGAGTATGGAGTAGCGGCTGGTAGTAGGAAGTATGGAGTAGCGGCTGGTAGTAGGAGTATGGAGTATTGGCTGGTAGTAGGAGTATGGAGTACTGGCTGGTAGTAGGAGTATGGAGTACTTGCTGGTAGTAGGAGTATGGAGTACTGGCTGGTAGTATAGTAGGAGTATGGAGTACTGGCTGGTAGTAGGAGTATGGAGTACTGGCTGGTAGTAGGAGTATGGAGTACTTGCTGGTAGTAGGAGTATGAAGTACTGGCTGGTAGTAGGAGTATGGAGTATTGGCTGGTAGTAGGAGTATGGAGTACTGGCTGGTAGTAGGAGTATGGAGTACTTGCTGGTAGTAGGAGTATGGAGTACTGGCTGGTAGTAGGAGTATGGAGTACTGGCTGGTAGTAGGAGTATGGAGTACTGGCTGGTAGTAGGAGTATGGAGTACTTGCTGGTAGTAGGAGTATGAAGTACTGGCTGGTAGTAGGAGTATGGAGTATTGGCTCTTAGTAGGAGTATGGAGTAGCGGCTGGTAGTAGGAGTATGGAGTACTGGCTGGTAGTAGGAGTATGGAGTACTGGCTGGTAGTAGGAGTATGGAGTACTGGCTGGTAGTAGGAGTATGGAGTACTGGCTGGTAGTAGGAGTATGGAGTATGGCTGGTAGTAGAAGTATGGAGTAGCGGCTGGTAGTAGGAGTATGGAGTATTGGCTGGTAGTAGGAGTATGGAGTACTGGCTGGTAGTAGGAGTATGGAGTACTGGCTGGTAGTAGGAGTATGGAGTAGCGGGTGGTAGTAGGAAGTATGGAGTAGCGGCTGGTAGTAGGAGTATGGAGTATTGGCTGGTAGTAGGAGTATGGAGTACTGGCTGGTAGTAGGAGTATGGAGTACTTGCTAGTAGTAGGTGTATGAAGTACTGGCTGGTAGTAGGAGTATGGAGTATTGGCTGGTAGTAGGAGTATGGAGTAGCGGCTGGTAGTAGGAGTATGGAGTACTGGCTGGTAGTAGGAGTATGGAGTACTGGCTGGTAGTAGGAGTATGGAGTACTGGCTGGTAGTAGGAGTATGGAGTACTGGCTGGTAGTAGGAGTATGGAGTACTGGCTGGTAGTAGGAGTATGGAGTACTGGCTGGTAGTAGGAGTATGGAGTAGCGGGTGGTAGTAGAAGTATGGAGTAGCGGCTGGTAGTAGGAGTATGGAGTATTGGCTGGTAGTAGGAGTATGGAGTACTGGCTGGTAGTAGGAGTATGGAGTACTTGCTAGTAGTAGGTGTATGAAGTACTGGCTGGTAGTAGGAGTATGGAGTACTTGCTAGTAGTAGGTGTATGGAGTACTGGCTGGTAGTAGGAGTTAGGAGTATGGAGTAGCGGGTGGTAGTAGAAGTATGGAGTAGCGGCTGGTAGTAGGAGTATGGAGTATTGGCTGGTAGTAGGAGTATGGAGTACTGGCTGGTAGTAGGAGTATGGAGTACTTGCTAGTAGTAGGTGTATGAAGTACTGGCTGGTAGTAGGAGTATGGAGTATTGGCTGGTAGTAGGAGTATGGAGTAGCGGCTGGTAGTAGGAGTATGGAGTACTGGCTGGTAGTAGGAGTATGGAGTACTGGCTGGTAGTAGGAGTATGGAGTACTGGCTGGTAGTAGGAGTATGGAGTACTGGCTGGTAGTAGGAGTATGGAGTAGCGGCTGGTAGTAGAAGTATGGAGTAGCGGCTGGTAGTAGGAGTATGGAGTATTGGCTGGTAGTAGGAGTATGGAGTACTGGCTGGTAGTAGGAGTATGGAGTACTGGCTTGTAGTAGGAGTATGGAGTAGCGGGTGGTAGTAGAAGTATGGAGTAGCAGCTGGTAGTAGGAGTATGGAGTATTGGCTGGTAGTAGGAGTATGGAGTACTGGCTGGTAGTAGGAGTATGGAGTACTTGCTAGTAGTAGGTGTATGAAGTACTGGCTGGTAGTAGGAGTATGGAGTATTGGCTGGTAGTAGGAGTATGGAGTAGCGGCTGGTAGTAGGAGTATGGAGTACTGGCTGGTAGTAGGAGTATGGAGTACTGGCTGGTAGTAGGAGTATGGAGTACTGGCTGGTAGTAGGAGTATGGAGTACTGGCTGGTAGTAGGAGTATGGAGTACTGGCTGGTAGTAGGAGTATGGAGTACTGGCTGGTAGTAGGAGTATGGAGTAGCGGGTGGTAGTAGAAGTATGGAGTAGCGGCTGGTAGTAGGAGTATGGAGTATTGGCTGGTAGTAGGAGTATGGAGTACTGGCTGGTAGTAGGAGTATGGAGTACTTGCTAGTAGTAGGAGTATGAAGTACTGGCTGGTAGTAGGAGTATGGAGTACTTGCTAGTAGTAGGTGTATGGAGTACTGGCTGGTAGTAGGAGTATGGAGTACTGGCTGGTAGTAGGAGTATGGAGTAGCGGGTGGTAGTAGAAGTATGGAGTAGCGGCTGGTAGTAGGAGTATGGAGTATTGGCTGGTAGTAGGAGTATGGAGTACTGGCTGGTAGTAGGAGTATGGAGTACTTGCTAGTAGTAGGTGTATGAAGTACTGGCTGGTAGTAGGAGTATGGAGTATTGGCTGGTAGTAGGAGTATGGAGTAGCGGCTGGTAGTAGGAGTATGGAGTACTGGCTGGTAGTAGGAGTATGGAGTACTGGCTGGTAGTAGGAGTATGGAGTACTGGCTGGTAGTAGGAGTATGGAGTAGCGGCTGGTAGTAGAAGTATGGAGTAGCGGCTGGTAGTAGGAGTATGGAGTATTGGCTGGTAGTAGGAGTATGGAGTACTGGCTGGTAGTAGGAGTATGGAGTACTGGCTGGTAGTAGGAGTATGGAGTAGCGGGTGGTAGTAGAAGTATGGAGTAGCGGCTGGTAGTAGGAGTATGGAGTATTGGCTGGTAGTAGGAGTATGGAGTACTGGCTGGTAGTAGGAGTATGGAGTACTTGCTAGTAGTAGGTGTATGAAGTACTGGCTGGTAGTAGGAGTATGGAGTATTGGCTGGTAGTAGGAGTATGGAGTAGTGGCTGGTAGTAGGAGTATGGAGTACTGGCTGGTAGTAGGAGTATGGAGTACTGGCTGGTAGTAGGAGTATGGAGTACTGGCTGGTAGTAGGAGTATGGAGTACTGGCTGGTAGTAGGAGTATGGAGTACTGGCTGGTAGTAGGAGTATGGAGTAGCGGGTGGTAGTAGAAGTATGGAGTAGCGGCTGGTAGTAGGAGTATGGAGTATTGGCTGGTAGTAGGAGTATGGAGTACTGGCTGGTAGTAGGAGTATGGAGTACTGGCTGGTAGTAGGAGTATGGAGTACTGGCTGGTAGTAGGAGTATGGAGTAGCGGGTGGTAGTAGAAGTATGGAGTAGCGGCTGGTAGTAGGAGTATGGAGTATTGGCTGGTAGTAGGAGTATGGAGTACTGGCTGGTAGTAGGAGTATGGAATACTTGCTAGTAGTAGGTGTATGAAGTACTGGCTGGTAGTAGGAGTATGGAGTACTTGCTAGTAGTAGGTGTATGGAGTACTGGCTGGTAGTAGGAGTATGGAGTACTGGCTGGTAGTAGGAGTATGGAGTAGCGGGTGGTAGTAGAAGTATGGAGTAGCGGCTGGTAGTAGGAGTATGGAGTATTGGCTGGTAGTAGGAGTATGGAGTACTGGCTGG